>NC_056745.1:1557786905-1557814405 GCF_019279795.1 Protopterus annectens
ACTGAACTAGGACTTAATCTATGACTTAAAGTAGTGCAGTCACTTCACTCTTTTGAGACAATAATGCATTAGATTATTTGATGCCATTAGAAAATGGAACTTTTCTGAGCAAGACACAAGTGAAAGCCTTTTCAAAAAGCATATTCTAGCAAAGTATAAGCTATGTTCGCATTGTTTTCAGCAGAGTCCCCGATGTGCTTTCCAGTAAATGTTGGTTGAGTAAGCCTGATCAATTGAATGTGTTCAAAAGCACTTTTTTGTTATACCTCAAAACTGTGTAACCTTTTAGTAGGTTTTATTAGGTAAAGGGGTGCCCACCCTTAGTAATGCATGCCTAACACTGTCCCCAATCTTGTAACACTATCACTGTTCTAACAAATTAGAGGCCAGTGGGTATGGTGGGTTATTGAAATGATTGTAAAAAGAAATGGTTCTCTTTCTTGATCTTTTGCAGATTCAGTGTTAAGGGTTTGTGATATTATATATGGTTGTACTTGTGTCAATGTTTTGTGTTTGACATTGTGTACATTGGATTATACGTAGTATAAATACTGGGAACACATAATAAGGGTTATGAACACTAACCTGATCATAACTCTTTGTAGAACATTGAGCTTTACCTGCTCCATGTACTACCAGTTACTAAAAAAGGATGGGAGAGTGAAGTGTTTTACTTTTTGAAAGCTGGGAAAGGAATTACCATGTGCTGTGAAATAGAAGCTCACCTCATGTCTTATTTGCTTAAGAATTCTGGACAAATCCATACATAATTGGTGAACAAGGGATCCAAATCAGGGACAGTTTTTGACTATTGCTCAAATTCACTTAAAATTTTAATAGGTTTTGAATCAACATGCATTTTCTGAATAATAAGACGTATGAAAGTCTAATGTCTGGCATTATCAACTGACTGTAATCCTCAGTGATTCACCAGAAAATCAAAAATATTATGAGGGAGAGTACAAAAATATGAGGCAAAATCAGGGTTGCTCTGCAAAATTTCAGACAACTAAGAGGTACACCAGGCAGAATCAAAGTGCTCATATGGCAGAAGGTAAACAGTTTTTTTAAAAGCTGTTAAGACACTTTGTTTTCCTACACTTTGTTAAGTGTGTCAAAGTGAATGTTTAACAGTTTTTAAAAGCTGTTATTTATTCTGCTACTGTTCTTTGTCACCGGCATGGTGCACTGTTAGTTCCTAATGTGAAACGTGAGTTTAACCACACTTAAGGTTTCTTTAACAACTTCTGTACAGCACTCCTAAATACTGTTATGGATTGGTCTCAGCCCGGGTAAGCACGTATGAGTTTGTTTTTTTCCCAATTTCAGAGCTTAATTATGGCTCTCAAAGCATTATAAGAGCATCTATTCTTATTGCATTTAATCTACACTAGTCTTTTTAACACAGTAGACTATGTGATATTGGAATGCTTTTCTGACAGGAGCAGTTATCCCTCAACACTGTTCAGCAATGATTTTTCACTGATTTGAGTCATTTTTCCCAAAAGACAGCAAATAAGGTATATGAATATTTTCATTCTGAGCTCATTTCCTGCCCTGTGCAGGTTCTCTGCTTTTGGTTTTGTGATAGTTTTGTTAATAGTGGATGTGTGCCCTAGGAATTAAGTAGTGTGGTGAACCAAAGAAGGGTGGGCCTCAACACCTGGCTTTATTACATATTCATCACCTGAATATTTAACACAGAATAAACTATTGCCTTGTCAAAATAAGTATAGCAATATCCTGCAGCTGGTTAAGTATGAATCGATCTGGATGAGACATAAGTGCTAGGTTTTATTTATTTATTTATTGGCATTTGATTAGCGGGAATGTCTGACTAAATAATTGCTAATTTTCAGCGGAGACCCAGGGAGAAAAGCTACAACATTTTACAAAAAAAATTTAAGAACAATAATTTTACAGTTTTCAAAAATAATGCAAAATGTCTACATTTTAAATAATTATACCAAATTAGACGTAATGTTAAAACATTATTAAGAATAAATACAACTTATATGACAATGATTTAATATTTACAGACATTTTAGCCAGTTTATGGAGAAATTAAAGTTAAGTTATTATAATATCTAGTGTAATAATATAAACAGGAATTGCATATTTAATTATGGCATATTTAGAGAGAAACTTAATGGAGATGAATTGGTTGAAGTAAGGAAGTGAGTGAAGAAGGGAGAGTAGGTGTAAAAAGGTACTTGTTCATATTTAGGGATATAGTTTATCCAGGGGTTGAGCAAGGAAGAGCCAGATTTCTGCTTGGAAATCTTTTATAATAGTTTTAAAAGACTGGAGGAAGATTATTGACCTGATGGATACAGGTAAGAAGTTCCAGACCTTAGCAACATGGTGAGTACAGACCATATCCAGCAGATTTGATAGATTTGTAGTCAGAGAGTTGTTTTTGGTCATTGGATTGAAATGACTGATTGGGAACGTTGATATGTAGAATGGTATTTAATGCTGGACAAGCAGATGGATGCTGGATAATTTTATAGGTGATAAGAAGCTGTGTGTATGTTAGTTGATGAGGTAGTTCTTACTAGTTTAGCCTTTTTAGTTTTAAACGGTGGTGGTTCTGAAAGTGGTATTTGCTGCATATTTTCCAGTTTATTATAGCATTGTTGAAGTTTTGATTTTTGTGATGTCTGGAGGCTAGTAAAGATGGGAGCACCATAAAGACGTGAGTTGAGGGGTAAGTGGTGGCAAGTGTGGGTCATGTTGTGTTAGTAAGAAAGTTTTTCATTTTATAAAGCATCATTAGTTTTTGCTGAGTTTTTTTATGCAAATTTTGTATATGCAGACAAAATTTAAGATTGTCACCCACTAGCATCCCTAGAAATTTGCTATGCGAAATGACTTCAACAGTATTAGCAAGAGGGAGGACTTTAAATTTTGTTTTTTCATGAGAGAGAGGGATTAGGGGATAAAAGTATTTTGGGGGGGTTGAATATGTGCTGTAAATTACAAAACTATGTTTCAGTGGCTATTAAGGCATCCTGAGTCATTTTTGGAGATGTGCTAGGTTGTGCATGTGAGTGTGGAGTCATTTGCCTATTGTATTAGTGAGTCCTGTTGTGCAGATGTGTGGAGGGTGTTGGTGAGAATGTTTAAAATGAGAAGACCGAGGATAGAGCCTTGTGGTACAACAGTGGTGAGTGAGAGATATGGAAAGAGGGTGGAGTGACATTTTACTGCCTTATACCTACTAGACAGGTAGCTTTTGAACCAAAGACAAGTTTATAAATAAGGAGGAGACTCGTTTGCCATTCTCTCCAGCAGTGTTAATACTATGGGAGGGACAGATATTGTGTTGTGTAGGAGAGGGCTCTTCATGTAGGAAATAGTTTACTAATTACATTTTTCAATTATTTTGGAGATGGTAATAAGATTACTATAGGTCTAAATGTAGTAATGCCTGTTGAATAGTTACTGGGCTATATCACTGCTGCAACAAAGTGACCTTTAACTAATCTAGTAGCCTACGGCTACCACCAGAGAGAATAACTTTCAGTTTATTTCCACACTGAGGTACCTCTAGAGCCTTAGATTACTGTTATAGTCTGGCATGTTGTATGAATGTGGAGACAATAAATTCTGTTTGCACCTGATAAATTCCTGAAGCTAACACAGAACTATGAGAATATCAGTTTAGATCCATGCAATAATCTCCTCGCAGTCTTGGACCATATATTCATCAGGTTACACCTACTGTGGTACATAGAAGCCATGGTCAGGAATGGACTTACTTAGAATGTGTTACCTCCATACTATGTAAATGGAAGAAGCTGCCAGTGAATTGAAGGAACATTTTATGGAGGCTTGCTCACAAATAAAGTTTTCAAAATCTGGGAACGTTACAATCAGTAAAAACGTTTTTATAATTTTACTTAGTACCTGCTCTCCCACTATTTCTCTTTTAATCACTTTTTAGAAATCCTTAAATCCTAAAACCTTAGATTACATAACAGACTGTCCCACTAGTGCAGACTCTAAATCTCTTTTTTTTAAAATATAAACATTTTATAGCTAACTGAACTTTTTTCTTAGCCTTTTACTTACCAGAGCTTTAGTCCAGTGTGCCTACGTACTAAGCTATGATACATATCCTTCCAGTTTACAAAAGAAAATGAAATTTGAGGATGGGATGGCATATTAAAAAAATGCCTTCCCTCACTGTGTTTTCTCACTCTTCATGCTCTCATCTGTTTATCAGTTTTAATGTATCTATTGCATAATTTGTTAATTACGCAGCCTCTTGATATTTTGTAATAAACTGCTACAGCTTGACAAACCTCACAGTGTTCATAATGGTTCCAAAACTATGAGATGCTAAACAGTAAAACCTCAAGCATCAGAAATGTCAAAAATACAGAAGGATAAAAGAATTAACTGCAAGTGCCTTCTGATGTATGTGGAGGCGGGGTCAAGCCCCCCCACCCTTGAACCTATATATACCAATGTCACAGTCACATCAACTCGGAGAAGCAAGAGAAATCTTGCAATCGCTGCCGGTGCTCACTTAGAATTTGTGCCAACATTAATTTCCTAATCTAAATAGCGATCAGCTTTGTGTTTCTCAGCATCTTGTGTTTCAGGCAACTGATGTTCAAGGAATTCCACCTCAGTCACCTGTAAGTCCAGGAATTAGTTTTCCTTTTCCAGGGAGGCAATTTCAGCTACTGCAGTTTACCTAATTCAAGGTATTTGAGAATCCTAAATTACCCCAGACAAATAACACTGAGTTTTAAGCAATGCATTTTTCAGGAACGTGCGCAGGTACAAGCATAGATTATATGTAAAATGCTGCATTATTCATGTCAAATATTTCTGCACACTTATTTAGAGGTAGGAAGATTCAAATTCAGTGTTCCTTTCAGCAGCTCGTGTTTTTTCAGTATGCTTCGACACATTATAATCATGTCCACTTCTTTGTGTTTTTAACAAAACTGCTCCTTTTTATTTATGCCTCCTGATGACATTTTTTCTTTTAACTAACAAAGTTCTTCTATAAAGTTTCATAATTTCATTGTTTTTCTACCCCTCAGCTTTCCAGTTTTGTAACTGTTCTTTCCTAGTACTGTTTGAAAGACCAAATGCAGTTTTCTTGTTTAATGTTTTACCATTGAATTTCCTCTCAGTTTCATTCATCTTCCTAAAATTATGATCTCCACAATATACCAAGACTGTATGTTCTTTCACAAGATTTATACATATTTTTAATATCATGGCAAACTATTCATATGATAAACTGTACTGGAGCTGTTTGGCTGTTTCCTGGGTTGTTTGAGAAGTGTTGCTGTTTTCATTGCCATATAACTTTGCTGAATTGCTTATACACCCATTTTGTTTTTCTGCTGCATGTTTTTGCAATATTCCTGTATTGATTTGTTTTGTTGTTTTCAGCAAATGATAAGCATGTTTCTAGAAGAAAGTTTAGGTAGATGTATTACCAGCTGGATAAACACTTCTCTGTTGTCCATGTCAAGTGGTAGTAAAAAACACCAACACACTCCCAAAAACAGACAGGTGTTTTATAAAATGAAAACACAGTGATGTGTATTCTCGGCAGACTACAACACAGCTGTTGAGTATGTTAATGAATATTATTATTAATTCTCAAACAGATCAGTACAGCATGTCTGGATATGTAATGACTCATTGTCAAACAAAGCTTGTCTGGTTATATCAAATAATAACACAGACATGAATATTCATTATGGAACAATTGAATGTATGTTTACCAGCTACACTGAGTTATGTAGACTTACACAGTGAAACTAATAGCATGCTAAGTTATAAAAGTCATTACATGGGTACTGACTCAGTAACATGCTCAGTTGTAAATGTCATGATACCACAGCAGGGTAGCACTAAAGATAAACTTCCAAAGGGTGTTAATGGGCAAAGAGGCATGGTATGCTTTAAGGATGCTTAATATTTTTTCCATCAGTTAAACTTGGCTCACTTCCTCTTAATCTAATAATTTTGCTTTTCCTCAATATGAATCAGCACACTGTGAAAATAGCATTAGCTGCTGTAACACTTCAAGCCCATAATGAACAATACTAATTAATCTTTAAGCAATTATTTGTATACCACCAAGTTCTCCTTTCTTCATTGCAAATTTAGCAATTTACACTGATGCTAAGGTTTATTGCTATACTTTGTTAACTAGGTTAGTTCGTCCATCTAAGCATAGCCATATGCAGTGTGATCTGGGGAGAAAAGTTGTAGTTAATTTAAGTGTATGGACAGAAGCATCTGTTGTAGAAATACAAATATGCTCATCAACAACACTAGCAAAAACATCAACAATAAAAACATAGTATGTGGCAAAATAATACTGTATGTAGGCAATGCCTTAGATATATCAAATTTCTGCAGACTGTAGCTGGCACTGTTACAATTTTAGTAGTCCAGTAGGCAGAACTTAATGACTATAACAGAGAACTTATAGTTTGTAATTTACAAATGTGAAATTATGGCCACTCCGCAGGTACAATAGACAGTGTCTGTTCATTAGTCATCAATTAAGTGCAACTTCCAAATCACAGAGTCTTGGGAATAAGGAGGCCAGCCTGAGTTACTGGGTAGGAGCACAGCATGTACAAGTAAGAAGGCTCATAGGTCAAGGAAAGCTTGCTGCTACTTGCAGCTATCATTAGCAAGACTAATACAGCCTGACCTCATAATACTCAAATAGTAACACAGAGCGAGAGAAAGAGAATCATAAACCGTCTCAGATATACAGGTAGTGACGGCTCTGAGGGGCTTGTGTTGTGCCAGATTTGCAGGTGTTGCAAACTGTTTGCACCAGTGACCAGTGAAAAGTGAAGATTGTTTCATACAGCACTCTTTTTAATTACCTCATAGGAGGTACAGAGAAGTATTTGCGCTAACATTTTCTTACAAGCTAGTAACAGCTCACCCTGTTATTTTCTCACTCTCCCACCCTTTCACTTCTAATAGCTCACACTAAACTATAAAACCTCTTAATCCACCTCTCTCCACCTCCTTACTTTTTTACTCTTCTTCTCTTGCCATTCCCTTCTTTTTCCTTCTACACTAACTCCTCCTATCCCCCTATCCCAATATAACCCCCTTATGATACCTTAGTGAACCTCCCCTGGCTCTACTACTATTATATAAAAAATGTATTTGTAAATATTTACTAAAGGTTTTTCACAACGGTTATTTTAAAATTCTTCTGTGAACTGCAATTTTATTACTATGTATTGCTTTATTACTCAATTGTTAATAATTTTATTTACGTTGTATAAAATTCTTTATGAAGCTTTTATCCCTGGGACTCCATTGAAAATTGGCTCTTCCCGGCCCAATGGACTATCCCAGTAAACAAACTGTATATAAATAAATAAATAATAGCTACCTTAGGCAATGTTAATTTTGGCTCTACCATCAAGTAATGTTTAGTCTTGTACAGTTTTCCCAGCTGTTGGTGAAGTTTTAAGATAGCCACCTATGCTTGGTTACTGAAAAGCATGTCCTGATCAGTCTGAAATCCTACGTATTGGACATTATCACCTAGATCAATGCTTGTGCATTTCAGAATAGAGTGGTACTAGACAAATTTGGTTAGTGAGTAAAGTTTGGGAGCCAAACAACATGTTTTTTTCTTCCTTCACATTTAGAATTAGCCTTCCGGATTAAAGACTTTATTGAAAGAAAAGGAAACCTTTTTCCCATTTTCTGTGTGCAGAAATGATCATACATAAGGGGAGAATTATCAGCATGTTTATTTACATCAACACGTTCACAGTACAATCACATTCAGTTCAGGATAACAGGGTACATTAGAAACTGTAGACATACAAGTAGCACTGCTTCCAGAACTCTCAGTATTGGAGCTATGAGATGAGTGATACCTGAACCCCACTTTACATATTATGTGCACTTGACTAATCCTGGAATCATGCCAAGCCACAGATGCTGATGCAGTTTTATTGGGAATGGATAAGGTGTCGGCTGTTCCAAAGGCTTTTTACACACCTCAACACAGCGTTGAAAAAATCATCGAAATGAATCATATGTGAATAAAAAAGTATCACAATTCCAAAGCTCATGATCAGTGATTCATACCATGCTTCTTAATAACAGGTTTTAAAGATATGGAACCATTAATACCAGGATAATAAATAGCACGCCATGATCCATTAATGTTCTACATTCAAAGGAATATTAATAACATCACCATTTCATAGGGTGACATTCGTTTTTTGTAAACATCTTTATGATATTAGGAAAGATAAACTTACTAATGCATTGGCTAAACACATTCAAGAAAATGGTACAAAGCATATTTTCAAATTTATGGTTTAACAAAAAATTATATAAAATAAATACTAACATTTACTCTAGATCATGGTCATGCATCCATTTTACTGTTATTTAATATTGAAACATGTTTGATTCTAGAGTAATATAAGTAATAAAATAGTGTTTAGATGACATTTTGTTTTGACAACTTGTTCAGGGCTTAGCAGAATAACAACATAGCCAGGGAAACATATCAGGAGAATACTCATATAGATTTCTAGGTCACTGGGGTCTCTCTCTCTCTCTCTCTCTCTGTCTTTGTAAATGAGGACTGTTGTACTTGCCTTCTTTATTTTATTACTTATTTATTTATGTATCTTTAATTACCTTGAAATTATGGCTGGGCAAAGCCATCTTCAGCAGAGGCCCAGGTATAAAATCTCCACATTACATAAATTTGCACAGGCAAATAACATGAGCTAACAATAAAAATCTACTATATAACAGTGAGGTATATATATATGTATATATATATATATATATATATATATATATATATATATATATATATATATATATATAATTTAACAGGTGATCCCCATGTTAAGTACACTATTTAGTATTTACAGCATGCTAAAGTCACACACATCTATAGAACATTCAGTGTTATTTTACAGTTTATGTATAAAGTCATACTTTATACATTTGAAATTGAAGACAGACAGCAAATGGGGTATATGCATATTATACAGTTATTGTCTTGAAACCTGTAAACAGTAAACAAAATATGAGGATTTTATTATACTTACGTTATTTGACTGCATAATTAGGGAAATTAATAATAGGGTTAGTACAAAAGCAGGCCTATTTTGTTGATTGGTATGATTTAACTGATATTTTAAAATATAAATAGTGTAAGATTAGAATAATGAAGGGATTTAGTAAATGGGGTGTTACAAGTGGCTGGTACATTTTCAATGAGATTTTAAATTGTAGATGAGATATTTCTGATGTTCGTTGTGAGATAGTTCCACATTTTAAAAACATATACAACATACAGGCAGTTGCTATCATGAATTTTATATTTCTGAGTAAACAGTAAGTACTTTGTTTAACCTGTACTTAATAAGCCATGTGATGAACTTAGTGATAAAATCATATACTAGGCGTGTTTACTTGTAAAAATGTTAATTCACTGAGGGTTTCTTTTTATTTTTTTCTGCTTTTACTAATTCATTAATTTAGAATGCAAATAATCATGTTCTAAGGGGGACTCCTTTTTTTATTCTTATATTTATTTTAATTTATTCTCGTAAGTATCCTTTAACCACTGGTCTTCAAGACGTTTCATGAATTTCTTTACACCACAGCCTGAACTTGGGTGCATCTTGAATGTTCAATGACTATATCTGTGATCTGCAGAACTGTGGAAGTACAACTTTAAAATGGGGGAAACACAGTCTAACTCTGAGATTGTTGTATCTCAAAGTGTTCTCCTATTCCAAGGTACAATGATTTCAGGGCTAGTGTATAGATTCATAGGTTCATAAGTGTTGACTAGGCTAACAACCACAATTAAAGCCTAGCCATGCATTCCAAATCTCTAACAAGTTCTGATACCATTGATAAGTGTAAGCAGGGACTTGAGAAATTAAATATTTACAAGCAGGGGCCTGGGAGATGAACCATTTACAGGTTGCCTGTATCCATTAGAGACATAGGTGCCAAACCAGGGATGAATTTCCTGTTCCCCAACCAGTTGTCCAAACTACACTTGAATTTGGTTAGGGTGGAACTCTGCTTCATATGGATGGGGACCCTGTTCCAGAGATGAGGTAGTCTCTGGGATACATACCTGTCTTTCCAGGTCCTATATCACAGACAAGGTCTAAGTCTTTAGAATGGGTATTTCTGGTGCTGTTTGTTTTGTGGATATGCAGGAGATCCTGCAGAGTGAGGTCTGCCAATGCTCTGTATTCCAGGCATAGATCTCCCCTGAAAAGCCTGTAGGATAGAGAATACAGGGATAGGGCCTTGAGGCTGTCTGCAATAGGACATTTTACTTACACCCTGTATTCTTTTAGTGCGGAACCTCTGTGGACGTTCCAGTTATTGAATGTGCTGGGTTAGGTACATACCAAAGAGGGCATTGTACTCTGTGATAGATTTGATAAATGCCAAATACAGTGAAACAACAACTTCCTTGGACCTATATGTCATATCTTTGTTTTTAAGTTGTGCAACGTAGAATGATTTCCTCACCACTGTAGACACATGATGGTCAAAGGCTAGATTATTGTCTATGTGTGTCGCTAAGTCCCTGACTACTGGATCATCTCTAAAGGGTGTGTTGTCAATATGATAGTTACCAGGGATAGATGAATTCCCAAAGGATACTATTATGCATTTCTTGGCATTTAGTTTTAGTCCATGGCGCTGACACCAGTTGTTTGTCAGTGTCAGCCCTTCCTGAAGAACATTTGTGTCAGTGTGAGATTCAATGACAGCTTCTAATTGGCAATCATCTGCAAATTTAGTCAGTCAGAGACCACTGA
The DNA here is from genome assembly GCF_019279795.1 of Protopterus annectens. NCBI lineage: Eukaryota > Metazoa > Chordata > Ceratodontiformes > Protopteridae > Protopterus > Protopterus annectens. Next base: position 1,557,797,756 of record NC_056745.1, read on the forward strand.
CAGTAGCCTTGACTTCAGAGAAGTAAATGCCAAAAAGGAGCCATCCAAGGACTGATCCCTAAGGGCCTCCACTTGTGACTGGACTCTTTGTAGAGGTGGACTCCACAATTCTAACTTCCTGGGTCCTGTTTGTGAGCCAGCTGGCTATCCACCGGTTGACATATGGGTTTGTACCTAAACTCTTAAGTTTGTCAACAATGCCTGAGTAGGGTATTGTGTCAAATGACTTGGCCAGGATCAAAGTAGGCAGTGTGAACCATTTTGCCCTTATCCATTGTTTTGGTGACCTTCTCAAAGAAATCAACCAGGTTGAGTAGGCATGATCTGCCCTTGGTGAAACCAAACTGGGTTGGGTCCAGTGTCTGGAGGTTTAATATATCTCTATTGATGATTTCCATGATAATTATTTCCATGGCTTTACATATAAAACTAGTGAGACTCATGGGTCTGTAGATGACCCACCTTTGTGTAGAGGGATGACTGTTGCTGTTCTCCATTCATGAGGCACGAAGCCTGCTTGGAGGCTACTGTTAAACAGCAATTGCAGAAGGCCTGATAGGTCATGTTTCATGCTATTTAGAAGGCATCCTGGGATATTGTCTGGTCCCATTGATGCAGTGTTCTTGGCCTTAGAGAGAGCATTAAGGAAGTTCCCTAGTGATAGCAGGGGGAGTTATATTTGTTGGTATTTCCTGGGGGAAGGTTGAGGGAAAGAAAGGGGTAAAGTTGGATCTGAATTTATTGGCCAGTACGTTTGCTATATCTTCTAGCTCAGTATAGGTGGCTCCATTTAAAATGAGCTCTGCACACAATTGTGTATTGCCTTTGAGGTTGTTGGCATAGCTAAAGAGTGCTTTATGGTTGTCCTTGACCTGGGAGGCCAAAAATACTGTTTAAGGAGCCAAGCAGATTAGGTTCAGAGATTAGCACCAGGCTAACTGCCCTTGTGGGCTGTTTTAACCTAGCCAATTACCCCATGTGAGAATCAAACCTTGCCCCTTATGTCTGTTAGGTAAACACCTTAAGCATGATGCCAACCTCCCACCAATCATACAACAAATATATAGCATAGTGGGATCTGATTTTTTTTCAATTGTTAGTTTTCCTTTGCTGACCAGGTAAGTGAATTTGTCCACAGATCCCTTCCAGCCATGACCTGGATGCAATTACACAATTTGTCACAGAGATAGCAATCAAATGGTTATTGCATAAATAATTTTGAAATGAAAGTAGAAGGGTTAATTTATATCTCCAAAACTATTGCACATATAATTGAAATGACTGTGACAGAGTTAGTGTACATGTCATAGGAGTAATGGTTACACATAGTACAAAGAACTACAGTCTTTACTAGGTTGCAGAGACTGAATACTTCATGTAATGTACATTGCTAACAATTCATAATAATAATAATACAGTATTACAGTTTTGCATGTTTATAAATCTTAACAGGGTGAATATTGGTTTCAAGAGAGGTAGAAATATTCTGTTTGAAGAATATCATGTTACTTTGTTATCTATTAGTGAACTGGTTAAGTAAAGTGATCAAAGGACTACTTTCAGCCACAACCAGGAGCAACTGGCAATAAATCTAAACTTAACCAAGTGGATACATAAATGTAAAACTTATGAAGCAAATAATCCAACAAAAAGATGTCACAGGATACCTTCTCCTTAAAAAGAACCAGACACCAGGCAGAGTAAGGTTATAAGCACTTTCGTTCCCTTTATTCACACTCAATACAAACGGAACTTCATCAGATACAAAACCTTACACACTTCCCCCCTTTTTTATATACAATTCAATTGTTTAATCACAATCAATTAACTTAAATGAATTAATTAGTTAAATGTGCTCTCAAGTTAAAAACACATTAATATGTTCTTTTAAAAATATGTTGCTATGTATAATACATAAATAATTCTCCCATAAAAACACATATATAATAAACATTTCATCTGTTAAAAAAAATATATATATATATATATATATATATATATATATATATTTATACTAACTTAATTGCTTCTATGTTCAACCACTTAAACCATTTTCATCTAATCTCATCTGCCTTTAAATGAAGCTCCTTAGAGAAATCCTGTCATTAATACCAGGAAAAACTGTAGCATTCAACAACACCTGCCAGTGTGTTTCCCTGTATTCTAAAAAACAGGGCCCATTACCCCCCCCCTCCTGTCTACCTACCTTTTCCAATACACAGATACGCTGTGCATATTATATAGGAAAAACAGAAAAGAAGTTAAAAAAGCAAATTTACCAGCACATTTATGCAATTAGGAGACAAGATAAAACAAATGCCTTATTTAGACATAGCATTAATTGTAAGGATTTTAAAATATTCCTCTTCTGTGTATTGGAAAAGGTAGGTAGACAGGAGAGGGGGGGTAATGGGCCCTGTTTTTTAGAATACAGGGAAACACACTGGCAGGTGTTGTTGAATGCTGCAGTTTTTCCTGGTATTAATGACAGGATTTCTCTAAGGAGCTTCATTTAAAGGCAGATGAGATTAGATGAAAATGGTTTAAGTGGTTGAACATAGAAGCAATTAAGTTAGTATATATATATATATATATATATATATATATATATTTTTTTTTTTTTTTTAACAGATGAAATGTTTATTATATATGCGTTTTTATGGGAGAATTATTTATGTATTATACATAGCAACATATTTTTAAAAGAACATATTAATGTGTTTTTAACTTGATAGCACATTTAACTAATTAATTCATTTAAGTTAATTGATTGTGATTAAGCAACTGAATTGTATATAAAAAGGGCGGAAGTGTGTAAGGTTTTGTATCTGATGAAGTTCCGTTTGTATTGAGTGTGAATAAAGGGAACGAAAGCACTTATAACCTTACTCTGCCTGGTGTCTGGTTCTTTTCAAGGAGAAGGTATCCTGTGACATATTTTTGTTGGATAAATGTAAAACTGAGAAAATGTTTACATAGATTTACAAATGGATAGAGTTAAATGCATTTCAGATATTTACTTGAGTAAGTATAAAAGACATTTGGGCTGCAGACCAGAGACAGCCTTCCCTACCAGGGATTGATATCAGAGTATAGGCAAACAGAAAGGGGTAGGGGGATCCTAAATGAAAAACCTGCTCTGGCAGAGTTTTTAGTTAAAGCTAGAATATAACCTGTTGTTAATAAAGGGATAATTTGTTGGGCATATAAAATAGTACATGAAACTATAGGAACCAATCAGAGGAGGTTAGAAAAGACTGGGAAGAGAGATTGGATAAGCAATTTACAAGAGAACAATGGGAGGACATAATGTAAGGCTTTTGAATATGCAATAAAGTCTAGATTATTTAGGATTTTGCTTGGAAGTGTTTGCATTGGCATTTTTATACCCCAAGCAGATGCCAAAGAATTTTTCCTCAAGTAGATGGTAAATGTTGGAGGTGTGATGGGGAAGAAAGTGTTATCTGGGAACATGTGTTTTGGGAGTGTAATGATTTGGCAGACTTCAAAAATTCCTTACAGAGTATTCTGTCAAAAATATTGTCTGAGTCAATGGATGTAACAAAGGAAATGATTCTTTTGAGCTGGGACACGGGATGTGAAATGTCTAGACGTAGTAAGGCCTTGTTAAGTTTAATTCTGGTGGCTTCCAAAAAAACAATTACTAGAAAATTGAAATCAGAGTCTAACCAACTGTATTTAAAGTATTGAATATTGTAACATAGATAAAATAACTGGAAATGGGATCTTTAGCAAAGGGTAGGAACAAATTACATAGGGAAAAAATGCAAATTATGGGAACAATACATGAGAAATAATGATCTGGAGGAGGAGGAGTGAGGTTTAAAGAAGACAGGAAGTGAACAACTTATGAAATGTTGGACTGATGGCAGTTATACAAAAGAATATATGTGCTGTATAATGTATGTAACTGGGAATATGTTACTATGGTTTGTTTATTTTAATAAAGGTATGTTAGGCTATGGTTTAAGTGATAATTCAATAAAGATGTTAAAAAAAGAATAGCTACAAAAAGCAGCCATACAATAACAGTATACAAAGTGCTCTAATTTACAATAGTGCTAGAATAATTCAGAGCTTGTTTTTGCTTAATGTAAAGGAACTTAAAGAGTCATAAGAAACGTATAACAACAGTCACATTTATAAGGCAGAAACAGGGCTAGATTATAATGAGAAGGTTTGTTTTTAACGTTGCTTTGATACAGAACATGTTAATAAGCTTGTCTGGGGCTCAGCACTCACTTCTGCATGGCATTCCTGGCAAACTTCGTACCTGCTAGATTAACCTAAGGGAGCAATTGAAATGATGCAATTTCATATTTGCATAATAAGTCTAGATAACAGAGGCGACTGTTTATTATTGAAATGGAAAAAAATGATAGGTCGGAATTTGTTTTTACCAGGTATTACTCTGCTGAAGACCATTTATTCTCCATTCAGGGTGAAAATGTATACTTTTCAATTCTGTAAAATCAAGTAGAAATTTCCAGTCTATCCAACCATCTTGTCCGTGGAATTGCACACATAAACAAATGTCTCATCTCCCTCAAATGAGATCTGTCTTCACATTCATCCTCCATTTGTCCAGTAACATCAAGTTTTCTTAGTTTAACTATCTCTTTATCTTATATCTCTATCTATTGATGTGCTAATCGGAAGAGTAATGCTTTCAAATCACTTTATCTGAGCTGTCAGAGATCCGTACTTTACCATTCCTAAATAACCTTAAAAGAGAACTGCACCCACAGACTCAAAAAACATGTTTATTTCATCATGGTTTGGTGTTGCCTACATTTTAACACCACTCTGGAACTATTTACAGTTTTTTAAATACTTTTATACATAATTTCTGAGTCTGACCACATGGGGTCTAGCATCTTGAAGTAATCCTGATTGTTTAGTCTGCCACTAGGTATCCCACAGTGCAGGGCTTGTCTGTAAAAAATACATCATGCTGGCCTCTTTCTTCCTAAAGCTCCTGTCACTGCATTGATTTTACATGCATACACTGCTATCTTTCAGTCAGTTAGTTTTAAGTAACATTTCATGCCATTCAATGACCACTTAAAACAAAAAACAGTGCAAATGCCACAGAACAGATTTCAAATTGCTTTTTTTACTGCTGCTTCTTTTTATAATGGCTAAATTGCAGTCTTTTGTGAAGCCTGAATTGTACTACTTCGACTCATATCCCATCCCCCTTCACACCTAACTTACCTGGCTGTCAAACTGCTAAGGATAATTTGAGCTATTACCTGCTCTGATTGACAGCTCACAGAAGGAGACTTGACTCATGTACTGTTTCCTTGTTCTAGCCTTTACTTTCTGTATGGGTAGGGGAAGGACCAGTAAGCTGTGACATCACAGCATGGGTGGGTTTTTAGGAATGTCATGGTGATATCAGTTTGAGGAGGGAATTGGCCGGAAAACTACCTGTATTCATTGGCTTGATGACAGCAATGAATTAAAGACTGCAGCCAGCTTTTCCAGGACAGGATAAAAGTTTTTTGAAAGTGAAACCACCACAGTACCGTAAGGTACTGTGGAAAGAAACAGTCTATTTAAAATATTTTAAATGCTGTATTGCTATTTATTCATAGCAGGGACTGTAAATAGGGAGAAAAAGGACAGAGAAGTTGAGTATTTAATAATAGAATCCCATTGTTGTCCTTTAAAGTAGCAGAGAATAACCATTTAAAATGTTTTCTTCTGCTGGACTTCTTTATTAACTCTACAAATTGTAAATTATGTATCAGTGTCAATTCAGAGGAATCATGTTCCACAAGTACAGGTCCCCCAGCCACTGATAGCTTTCTATCTGTCGGCTGCATTTTCCATGACACATGTTCTTTTTCATAGCTCATCAAGAAGTCTGTCAGCATCCATCTAGGTTTGCCAGTCTTGCCATCTGGGTCTGTTATTGACAAGCATTTCACAAATCCCATCACCAATGAATCCTCTGTGACTTGAGATCATCTTGATTTTCACATATTTCAGCAGATCCATCCTTTTCTCACCTTACAAAACACCATAGCCTTACATTTCACTTTCTTGCCTTATCCTCCATTTCCATGAAATAGTGAAAAATCTGTTAATTTTCACATCTCAAAATGCTTTGTCCTGAATCCTTCACATTTGCCATTTAACAAAATTCACTGGTTGCCTTCTGGTTGTGCAGGACCTCCACTTCATCAATTATAACCACTCCAACATATTTCACACATACTTCAAACAGTCCAGTTAGGTTCCACAGCTCATTCTTCATGGCTTCCAAACTTTCCCATTCACTCTTATATTTTTTTTTCTGTTTCTCTACTCGATAGTCTTGGAAAATTATGGTCTCTCTGTTGTGGCACCTAATGTGTCCTCCATAATACTTACATGCACATAGACAATCAGTTTCTTCTGCCACCAGTCAGTAGATGATGGCTTTCCTTTGTTAGTTTGCCAAAAACTGAATGACATATACTACTTTTAATTCACAATTTAAAGATTTTAAATTTTTGATAGATAAAAATGATCCAGGGAAAAACAAACAGCTTCAATAAGTGCAAACATGCCAGCAAGTAGAGTTTTTTTAAGTATCTGGGAGTCTCGCTCATGATTAAAAGTAAGAGGGACTGACTGAAGGATGACCAGTAGAAGCATGTAGCACTGGTGTGGTACCTGCAGGCATTGTGCTGGACTGTGGTAATGAAGCAAAAAACAAATCATAGAATGAAGCTCTCTGTTAATGCCTATTGTATGTCCCCATCCTTATCTATGGCCATGACTTCTGCTAGTGTGCAAAAAGGATGAGACTGGGCATACAAGCGAAAGGTTTCATTAGGAGTTTGATGATATCTGTTTCTGTAATGAAGCAAGGACCTCAACAGTCTAGGAGGCTCTTAGAGTATAGCTTTAACTCCTATGTTTGTCAATAGGAGATTGTAAGTAAATGTAAACCTGCATTTCTGTAATGATCGATCACTGGGTACATACTCACATTGCTTACTGCTTTAGTCATGCCCAATATGGTTTGCCATGTACCAGAATCCAGATATGCACATTATTAGTTATTTTACATCCAACTGTCCATATGCATTATCCTGGAACAGTATGCATTAATCTCCATTTTGTAAGTGATGCCATATGATCTGGAGCATGGCTAAAACGTCTGCAGATAAACCCACCTACCCAGTTAACAAATGTACGAACAAACAAAATAAGTTAAATAAAGCCACTGATTCTCCAGGATAGCAGGAGTCATTTGAGGTGTTTTGGAAGGCTAGTGAGGACGTCGACTGGTCATTTCTCACAGGAGGTGCACTGGGCAAGATATTTTTGGTGGCAGTACTGGGGCAAACCCAGGGCATGCTGGAGATAATGTACTTCTAATCCTGTCTGGGAGTGTTTTAGAAATCCAGTCTGCACTGCTCAGTTTGCTGTCATCCTGACCATCGCCATGAAAACTAGTGCAAAAAAAGGATGACTTGATGGATGAATGGATGGATGGATGGATGGATGGATGGATGGATGGATGGATGGATTATTCTTTCTTTGACTTCCAGAGCTTAGATCTACTGATTTTAAGCACATTCGAAACTGCTTAAATATCAAGAATTTCTTTTTTTTTATACAGTTTTAAAAAATCATAGAAAAGATTTCCACTAGATAAAGGCAAACTTAATGTAGATCCTACATCCATGTTTACTGAAGCAGCATAAAATCTTTTAGAGTTACCTCAAACGAGGTATAGTATTAAATGTTGTCATGGTGGCAGGTGATACCGATACCTGATATGCCAGTAGTTTTTAGTAGTGCTTCATTATGTTCCAAGGTCTCTCCATTTCCCATAATTAGAACTGTCTTCACAATTCTGATTCACACTTGCTATAAATTCACAGCATTGACCACTTCCAGACATTTCACCTGTTTCGCTAATTCTGTCTTTGTGAAGGCATATCTAAGCAGTACAGCCTTACCACATCTATAATAATTTGTTATGCCTTTGTAATTCAAGATTTTAGACCTAGGTAAAGATTTTATAAATCAGTTTTTGAGTGGTCCAACAAGTAGCACATTTTCCTTTGATGCTCAAAGATCACAACATTGTGGGTTCTTTTCCCCACAGCAGGTGCTTAGATTCATTTTCCAGTACTGACACTGTAGTGTAGGACAAGAGGCTGCTGCATTTCTGCACGTGGCATCCTTCAGATGAGATGTTAAACTGATGCCACTTTTTTCTGAGTTAGTGGTAACTTAGGCGGATGTAAAAGATCCCACAACACTTACTGAAAATAGCATGCCTGCTTTATTAAAACATATTTGCACATTGTTATTTTACATCCACAAATGTTTTATTCATTTTTATCCCTCACCTTTTTTTCTACAACCAAAGCTTAATTGTTTCCACAAATATATTCAAATCCCATTTTTTTTATATAATAACTCTTTATATTTTGCTTTCCACATATGCCTGGCAAATGAAAAAACAAAATTAGCAACTGTTTCAAGTATTCTCAATATAAAACCTTATCAAATTTAATTCTGTCTATTCCTCCACAATTCAAATTTCTTTTTAAGCATTTCATACCCTTTTTAATTTTGTCTAATCACAAAATAATAAAATAACGATCGACAGTTTTTCTGTCCACAAGCATGACACTTTCTTTCCTCCTACTGTTTATATATTAGTACGCCTTTAACCAGCAGTTTCTTCAGCATGACTCTCCATAAAAACATCCTTCCATTCCGTATTCTGATCTTCACTTTTTTATTTTCTTCCTGCAGCTGACCATCAGGTCCTCTTCTCATTCAGCAGGCCTGCTGAACCTGCCTTAGTCTCTCCCAAGCTCAACCTGACCATATTAAGGGCCAGCAAAGAAAGCTCAAGGATGCTGAGGTTATGTCATCCTGCTGTCGAGGAGTACCAAATCCCCAACACCCCCCACAGCCTTGAGAGCTCCACATTTGCTGCCTTCAGGAGGTGTATGCATGCTTCCTCACATAAGCAACCTCATGACCAAACACTATATTACTTGCTGTACGTAGTTGGCCTGGCTCTTAATGCTGTTATTGTAGTAAACATAGGCTGCCTCTCTTCCTCCAGAATGGGTAAGCTACCCACTCCCATCCTTCCTAGTCAAACACGGGTTATCTGGGAACAGTAAGGGTTTTATTCCTTTGTGCCACAGTTCAGTCTGTAACATTTCCTTTCTTCTGTTTATCACTTCTTTTCCCTCCCCTTTTAATCCTAACCAAAGGTCAACATAGTAGTAGTTTTAGTAGTTTTCTATCACTTGCTCATACCATTGTGGCCTTCACCTCTGGTAAAGTTTCCATATCTGTTTTTCATAATAACTTTTTTTTTAATAATCCTGATTGACATCTCATTCAGCAACCAATTAATTCCTTTTCCATTTTCCTATTATTTTATACTTCATTGTATTTCTACCACAAAAGTCTTCTAGTCACATTCTCTTTCCTATCCTTGTCTTCATATCACACTCTTTCCCATTGTTTATTTTCCTGGATACAATGCACATATAGTGAAGACAGGTGTAATACTGAATTTATTAATCCTAGTCCCTTTCTCTTTTTTATAATAAAATATTTCCATGTTTATTGGGTTTTATCTTTTTCTCCATATTACTCCAAAAGCAATTTCTAGTAACTATGTCTCCCTTATAATGAGAAACATAAATATTCCTCCAAAAATAAGCTAATTTACCTTTTTTTAATAAAGCTTTGTGAATTAAATACACATTCTTAGGAACTGTCAACTTAAAAGTCTTCCATGCCTGTACTATTAGTCAAATTTCTCTCAACTTCCCTTGCCATTATTATTAATAACTTCAATACTTCCAAATTCTACCCATATTCCTTTAGCAGTATTCCTTGTAAAATAAATATGGCATAATTGAACTACACCCACAGAAGCTTTACATTTTTCTTTACTCAATACTAACCCTACATACATCACAAATTTGTCTACCACAACACTACATTTTACTTGTAGTCTGTTATTAACTGAAATTATCTGCATGCCCTAAAAATAATGGCACCTCCAGAAAATGTTTAATCATCTTTGCTCAGTCCCAAATGCCTTAATAATCTGCCATATTTGTTACATTGTACATCTGCCATATTTGGTTACATTGTACATCTGCCACATTTATTACATTGTACATCTGCCACATTTGGTTACATTGTACATTGTCAAAAGCTTTCATTATATCACACACTACAACTCTAGCTTCTAAATGCCCCTTCTTTATACTAGCAACTATTTCATTAGCAATTAACATTTATTTTACATCCATGCCTGTGATCCCATACAATCCCTTGTGCAATATTTATTTATTTACTTATTAAGCTATCTATCTATATATATATATATATATCTATATGCATTTATCTGTGCAAAAGACCATTTTCAGTGGAAGCCAGGGGGAAAAGCTCTCTGATAGCTATAACATTGAAACAATTTGTACTGTCCATAATGAGGTGAACATAATCAATATAAGTATGTTACAAAACAAAGGCTGCAGTAGAAGTAAACACACACAGTCTGTAGTATTTCACAGTGAGGTCAGAATATCACTTAATACAAAAGAGATAGGGCTAGAAACGTTACATGTCCATTACCTCTGCCACGGTGGTCAGTGTTAAGTATATAAAAGGGAGGCATATGTTAGTTCAGATAAGAAGAGAATTAAGAGTGCTGACCAGTGGTAAATTATCAGATTAGTAAAATGAAGGTCAGCGAGGTGGGAGGGGTCAGCAGTGAAAGTAATAATGTATAACTGAAGAATTAGGAAGGACATCTCAGATATTCATGACTCATAGGCACCTCAAATCTTTTTTGTAATGCTTTTATTATTTTATAATCCACATCAGAAAATGTTACTGGATGCCAGGTTTTCAAAAAACATCTTTCACTTCTTCCATAAATTACAATTATTCCTCTGCAAAGTCATCTTTAAAACCTTCATTCAACCATTCCTTTAATATCTCAGAAACACTTTACTTTGTTTATCTTGCACACCCTTATAAAATTCATACCCCAATCCATCTTCTCCAGGTAATATCTTTATATTTCTCTCTTTATCACTGTGTTCACTTCATCCAACATTATTTTTGTAACATCTCTTTTTACTTTTCGTATTTTTAGCATTCTGTTTTTTCCTCTATTTTCTTTTTTTTTCATCATAGCTTTATTTTGCATAGTTTCAACAACAGTTTTTTATTATTTATTGCCAACTTATTCTATTAGTACTTTCACTATTCCTTACTTCCCTTATCTCACTTTCATCTGTCTTCATCCTTCTGCCTAAAAAGGCTGTAACTTAATTTGTTTTCATTTTACTAAACACCTTTATCTTATTACCATCTCTTTCCTTCACCCTGTTTAATTCATAAATTTCCTTCTGATTTTTTAAACAATTTATATCATCTCTCTCTTCAGTGCTCTTCCATAATTCCCTATCATCTCCATTCACATCTTTTCCACTTTTTTGCTATTCCCTTGCTATCTTTAAATACAGCTCATTTTATTCCTCGTGTTCTCTCCAAATTCTGACCATATTGTCCTATGATTTGAAACAACTTCTTTTATACCCACTTTTAACTTTTTGTCATTCCATTAGAGAAATAATAGAACCTATTTCTGTTTGCAGATTTCCTCTGTTTTTATATATATATATATATATATATATATATATATATATATATATATATATATATATATGCTTCTTTTGTTTCCCTATACTTAACAAGAACAGTAGAATTTCTTGATGACGTTGAAGAATTTCCTGTGGTCAGAATGAATACTGCCTTGGGTATCCCTTGAAAAGAGGCCATAGACTCAGTGGGACTAATCAAATCACCAAAAGCATAAAAAAATAGAAATAAATTAAAAAAACATGTGTGGGCAATATGATCCCACAGGCACACTTGATAATTGCAGTCAGATGATTATGTTTGGGAAGAGGCTCTAGCTCTCTACAGAGAATCACAAACTATGACAAGGACATGGTGGGGAGGATGAGAATGAGATTCCTCACCTCTCTTAGGAAAGAGGTCTGGGATCACATGCCCTCAGATGCCTCCACCTTCCCTAAATTCATGATAGAGACCACAGACAAGATGGAGGTATCTGCTTACAATGGGGGAGGGCTGTTGAGGAGCAACAATCCAAGATGCCAGTGACAAAACCCTCTTATCACCCCACTGCACACTCCCTTCATGGGATATTTTGGGCATGTACTTTGGAATAACAGATCTTAAGAAAAAAAAATCCTCTGACTGCTCACTGGTTGATGGGGGCAGATAGTGGCAAAAAAGCAATGGCTACTAATGACCAAGACAGTGCATCAAGATACAACATGGTAAAAGACAGAATCAGTGTGAATGGAGTGGGGAAGCTACATATCCCTTTAAGAATAGTAGGAATAGTAGTGTATAAGCTGCTTGTGTGCACGTGTGTGTGTGTGTGTGTGTGTGTGTGTGTGTGTGTGTGTGTGTGTGTGTGTGTGTGTGTGTGTGTGTGTGTGTGCGTGTGTGTGTGTGTGTGTGTGTGTGTGTGTGTGTGTGTGTGTGTGTGTGTGTGTGTGTGTGTGTGTGTGTGTGTGTGTGTGTGTGTGTGTGTGTGTGTGTGTGTGTGTGTGTTTGTGTGTGTGTGTGTGTGTGTGTGTGTGTGTGTGTGTGTGTGTGTGTGTGTGTGTGTGTGTGTGTGTGGGTTTGTGTGTGTGTGTGTGTGTGTGTGTGTGTGTGTGTGTGTGTGTGCGTGTGTGTGTGTGTGTGTGTGTGTGTGTGTGTGTGTGTGTGTGTGTGTGTGTGTGTGTGTGTGTGTGTGTGTGTGTGTGTGTGTGTGTGTGTGTGTGTGTGTGTGCGCGAGAGAGAGTGTGTGTGTCTGTCTGTCTGTCTGTGTGTGTACATGTGTGTGTCTGTGTCTGTGTGTGTCTGTTTGCATGCGCGAGTGTGTGTGTGTGTGTGTGTGTGTGTGTGTGTGTGTGTGCGTGTGTGTGAGTGTAATGTTTAGTGCAGTAAAATACCTGCATGGCACAACCTATGCCAAATGGCCTATGCAGAATGCATCCATTACAAACCTATTTTCATGAAGTTCTTGGTATACCATACTATGCTGCGTTGTACAGTCAGGCCTCCTTGAGCAGTGTATTACCATCTGGGTTTGCTGCTATGGTTTACCTTGCATGGTACATCACTGCCTCTGTTTGTATACATAGTTAACTTTGGTGTATCCTATATAGGGCCATCCCACATGTTATGGTTCCAGTGTGCAAGGTAGGCGTGAAGAAGAAAGGAATTTACTGCAAAGCATTCTTCTGGACTGTTTTTCTTCCCCCCCCCCCCCCCCCCCCAAGGGATCCACTACTCAGGTTTTTCTGTGCTAGCACCTCTGATTATTTGGCTTTTACTAGAGCTTTTGGCATCCTGGTGTTTCCAAAAAATTCTAAGCCTTTTTGGTTACATTATTTACAGATGAGGTTAATATGTGTTGATATATGTCTTGCCTGTAGCTTGCCGAAGGAACACCTCCTGCAATTACAACTTGTAAAGCCTGCCCTGTCCATGGTATCACCCTTCATACCCACACATGTACTTGAAAATGTTCCTTGCTACTCTTCAGTTTCTATTATGCTAACTTAGCTTCATCTTTTTTTTTTGTTGTTGTTCTTTCAACAAGCCAGTGTTACACAGACATATTCTGTCTTACTCCAACAAAATAATGAAAAACTATGGTGCGGTGCTTCTGTTCATCGTCTAGAATCTATCACTGCATTCACTGTTGAATCATATAAAGTTTATCTGTTAAGCAGCATTAGGTTCTTGATACAGATTGCATTTAACTGGCTGAGCTAATTTCATACCAAAACGCCCTGAAATTTCTGTACCATATACAGGTTTTTAGCTAAGTCAAACAAAAGGGATGTTAAGTTAGTCACCAGATACCATCAATGGACTATAAGTTGTTGTTTTCCTTAAGGTACTTCTGACATTATTTTGCCAGTCTTTTCTTATTGATTAAATTGCTTTTTTTGTTTTGTATTTTATATCAAACTGCCAGATTAAACAGGAAGCTACAGTATATATTCTACAATCTTGGTTGTCACTGCGTGCATCTAATTCACATATACTGTTTTTTTATGTGTCAGTTTTATACGTCTGTTGGCTTCAACCATTAGAGAAACTACTTATAACTTCTAATGTCATCTGTGTAAAGTGGACTCCGTAAGAAATGAGTAATGTTTCTACTAATGGTTATGCTAATTTTATCTGCCCTGGATATTGTAGAATTCTTAGCACTCATTAGCAAAGGTACTACATATTCTGTTCGATTACATCTGAAAAAAAAAGATTATATAGATCTAGGATTCTTGTTAGATGATAAAATGACATTTGCTCAACTCAGTGATTCAGTGCGTATTATAGCAAAGAAGAAGATGAGTTCTTTACTGCGATGTGTAGCCTGGAGAAATATCCTGGTTCCATTCTTTGTCACTTTAATTAGCCCCATTGTCGAATATGAACTCTGAGCATGGACGTGCAGTAAACAACAAAATCTGTAAGAAAGAATTCAGAGAGCTTTTAAAAGAAGTGAAGGGTATTGCTTCATTGACAATGCTGACGGATTACAACAGGATTGCATTCTTTCCAGTACAAGAGATGAAGAGGTGACCTAATTATGACTGTTGTATTAGTAAGGTTGATGTCTGCATGTTATCTTTCTACCTTATGAATCACATAACATTGTGAAAATAGAATCTTCATTTTTTTCTTTATATTTTAAGTTCTTAATCTGTGAACAGTAGCTTTACTAGCGTTGGATTCTGTTTACTGTTATTGTGATTATTGTTATTGTCGCGTGCTGTTATTGCATTTTGTGATGGTCGGTATTGCTTTTATAATCGCTGTTCTTGTCACATAGACAAGGTAGAGCATGAAGGTAGTCTTTTAACCAATACACCTAAAAACTAAAAAAATAGAAAGAAATTAAAATAAGGCCAAAAAATGAGGACTTCCTATAAGAAAGCTATGGACTTCAGAAAATGCTACAGCAGAAATATCAGACTTGCAACTACAAGATTAAGGCAGGGAAAATTTCATACCATCAAGAGGAAAATATGATTTAGCCAAAGTACAGTTATGCTGTGGTAGCGTTGTCGCCTCACAGTTAGACGTTGCCCGTTCGATTCTCAGTTAGAGCGTCTTCTGTGTAGCGACATGCGTGAATGGGCATTCCTTCGTTGAAGGTTGTGCGTTAGGCCCGGCAAGCCAGTACATAAAAATCTACTGCCAATCATTAGCGGACCGGAGTTCCACTGTGGCGACCCCTAACCGGGAAAAGCCGAAAGACACAAACAAAAACAGTTAAAGTTTAAAATAGCTTTCCTGAATATATGAAAAGTGTGTGAAGCCTGGACTCTTTAAAGTTTTTTTAACTGCTGTTATGGGAAGTAAGGTCTACAAACACTAAATCTAGCAACCATAACTGAGTTCATAGAACTGACATCAAATTCTCTATGTGGTTAAGCAAAGCTAACTAAGCTCCCTAAAGCCACTGCCCTAATCTAACATGCAGGGTCATTTTGGGGAAAGACTTTCTCCAATTCTTAGAGCTATGAAAAATGTATGCAGAAAAAGTCAATCAAATACTGTACAGGAGCCAGCCTAAAGGAAGGATGAATCACATTCTGTAGAAAACTTTAGAAAATATAGAAAATTAGGCGTTTGCTGTACAAAAGAAGGTAGAGGGTATGCTGCTTTTTGAGATTAATTTCAGTGATGAAGCTATCTTTCCCAATATGGAGAAAACAATTCCTGACACAAATGGGAAAAAAGAGGCCCCTCAATCCCACAGGAAAATGCTACAAAGAGGAATGTAGAACTTATGGACTGCGGAGTTAGCATTATTCATTTTAAAAAGGTACAGTGGAAGGATCCCACACTATAAAAGGCTAAGAAAACTAACCATGAGATATCAGATGTTCCTGCTAATGCATCCAATATCAGCATTACTCCTACCTTGAAGTGGGTTGTGACCTGTTGCAATGGCCAGACAAATGTTTAGTCAGTTATTGGTGCTTCAACCATTTAGGAACATGGCATAAAAGGTGACCCATTGTCACATCCAAGGTGGACATCTGGGTGCTGAGAAGACCAAGGTGAGAATGCAAAGAAGATTGTATTGGTCTGGAATATTTGCAACTACAGAAAAATATCATTCCTCTTCAACCATATATCAGAAGACTGTTCCACACCTGGGATTTTGGTGTCCCCTGCTACTACTATCTATCACTGAGACTCCACTTGAAATGATAACAATAGACATATTGGACCCCTTACTTAAATGGCAAAAGGATACCAATTCATCCAAGTAATAATAGGTTACACCTCATGATTCCCAGAAGGTGTACATTTAAAGAGAGTGACAGATAAGTTATAGCCAATGAACTAGCTATCCTTTCTGTAGAGTTAATGATTAGGAATAAGGATAACTGTTCAGAATGTCACATCCTGCCTGCAGCTAACTTAGCAAAACTTAGCAAAAATAAATAAAGTCTTGTTTCCAGATGTAAAAAACAATCCATTTAAGGGTTTAAGTAGATCTTTATTCAATGATGG